>NC_085137.1:241076772-241101696 GCF_035046485.1 Aedes albopictus | reverse complement strand
TGCTTTCAGTTTACAGGGATGCCAAATGATTTTCTAAAAATCTGTATCAGGGTTTTGGAAAATCTGTATTTGTCTGTATTTTGAAACTGTGACTGAAAGCCAAAAAACACGAGTTTTCGTAAATCCAGCCAGACCCCGTTAGAAATCTATATGTTGCAAATGTAAATTTTTGTGTTCCAACTTTTGCACTAACATTTCTATTTGCAGTAAGTTTTCACTAAATGGTTTAAATAGCACAACGTTATGATTTTGCATAGTAAAATAAATATGTATATTCTTAATAATTCTGAACTTTTACGTCGCCGAATTTTTGTGAAAATTTCTCCAGGGATTCTTCCAGGAATTTTCCCTGGGACTTTCCTGGGAGTTTTTCAAAAAATATCCTAAATCTGGTTCACGGGTTTCCGCAGAAATTCCTTTTGAAAATCCCCTTGGGATTCTTTAAAGGATTAAAGAGAAAATTCCTTCAGAGATTGCTACATAAGTTATGTTTGTATTTCTTAATATATTTATTCCAATATTTTTGGAGAAATTATTCCAAATTTCTTAGGAGTTTTTCTATAGCATGTCTCCGAAAATTTATCAATGAATTTCTCCAGGGGTTTCTCCAAGAATTTCTTGTCACGTATCTTGAAAAGATGCAATTCCAGGATATATTTTTCTTTAACAAGCATTCAGAGATTCTATCAGAAATTCAGAAACGATCAGTTTGTATGAAGAACTTGCATAATTTAAAATACACAAAAATAGAAAGATTATAAAAAATAAACTTCAAGAACCATTCCAGGAACTATTGCTTATATTTCTACCTAAAGAATTACTCCATTTTTTCAGTTTTTTTTGGAAATTCCTCTAGAAATTCTCAAATGATTTTTCTGGAAAGTTCCTACAGGAGTTGATCCAATAGTTTCTTGAGGTATTGCTCCAGGCACTGCTTTGGATTTGTTCAGACCTTTCTTCAGGATTTTTTTTCTTTTTTTTCCAAAAGATTCTCACAACAGTAGCTGCAGAACTTCAACTAATAAGCATTTTCCAAAGATTTTTTTCCAGAAATGTTTCAAAGAATGTTTGTAGAGGGTTCTCCGTTTTTTTTTAATTTCTTTATTGGTTTTCCAACGAACTCTTCCAAGTAATCTCTTCATAAACTGCACGAGATTTTTTTTTTCGATGAATCTTTCAGAAGTACCTCCAGCAGTTCTTCCAAGGATCTCTTTAGAAATCCTCCAGGGAATCTTTAAAAATTCAAGGAAAGATTTCTTAAAAAATCCACAAATACCTTTGTCAGCAATGTCTGCATTGTTTAAGAGATTGCTCTAGAAATTCCCCCACGGATTTTCCAGGATTCACTTCAGAAATATCTCAAGAATTCCTTCATTGATAGAGTTACTCCAGAAGTTTAACAAGTTTTTTTTTTCATTTTTTCAAAAAAAAACATGAAGGAGTTTCTGCAGGAATCACTGAACGAATTTTCCAAAAAAATCTTGGAGAACCCTGGGATGAGTTTTCGAACAAATCCCTTTAGGATTTGTGAATAATTTACTTAAAGAATATCAGAATTTTTATTTTTTCAGGAAAACTCCATGAAGTAACTTCGTAATTTTGAAGAAATCTCTGGGGATAAACATATCTTCACATACGAATTTCTGAAGAAATTTAAGCAGGAAATTCTGGAAGAAAGAGTTAGAGGAAGTAAAGTTAGTGGTATTTAAAAAGAAAATCGGAATAAGTACTGTTCCTTTTAATTCCACTAAGAATTTGCATTCTTTGACAGATGCGTATTTCGACCTCAACTGTTAGGTCGTCTTCGGTATCTCGTATTTGACTCGAATCCAGTCAAGTCCAGTCTAATCAAGTCAAGGGATGCAAATTCCTAGTGGAATTGAAAGGAACAGTACTTAACCCGAGTTTCTTTTTTTACATCCTAGAAGAAGTTTTTTGAACTTCCTGGGGAAATACCTGGAGAAACATTTCGGGAAATTCTTGGTGGAACGCATTACAAAACATTTGCAAAGATCCCAGAAATAAATTCTTCAGGTATTTCTTAAGGAATTTCCGTAGAAATTCTTTGGAAATATTTCTGAATGAATTTCTCAAAGAATCCGTGGGGATATTAATGGAGTTATCCGTCGACAAGAAATTTTTCGATAATTTTTTAAACAAATCTCCAAAAAGAGTGTGTTAAGTTTTTCTTTCTGGAGTTTAAGAAGGAACCCATAGAAATTTATTCAAAAGAATTCCTGGAGAAATTGATATAGGAATATCTCAAGAATGATCTTTAGAAATTTCTCAAGGAATCTCTACAAGAATTTCTTTAAAAAAAAATCCTTCCCATTACCGGTGTTCCATATGCTAGGCGCCTCTCCGTCTTTTACCGAAATTAGAAAAAAAAAACCTCCCATGCCGCCTTCTCTGTGCTTCAACAGGCTAAGATGGCCAAAATTGTTAGAGCGTGATATTCACACCCAAAGGACCTGAATTCAATTCGCGTTCGCAAATCTTTTCTTTTCATCTGCAAGGTAACGTTGAGAATGTTCAAAAATTTCCATCAAATATGACTTGTTCCTTTTGCTACATTCACATGCATCACATTTTTGCAAGTTGTTTTCGTACTCTGTAGTTTCCAAAAGTTCTATCGATTTTTAATCTTTAACACAATTTTATAGTTAGTAACTCAGTTGTTTGAAAGAGTGTGTACTGGCTATTTCTTCTCAGGTTCGATTCGATATTATTATTTAAATAAATAGTCATTATTTTCAATTTTCAACGAAAACATTATTCGTAAGTTTTCTTATTATTTTCATTCTACATATAAGAATGAAAAGCATAAAGAAACCAGGTATTTTGCTTAGCAAAGTTTTCAACTTTTATTTCACTTCAAGCTTAAATTTTCCTTACAACTTAATATTTCACTGGAAATTCGTGAGTCTTGCAAATTGTCAAGTAAACAGCAACACACATAAAAAAATCAGCAAAGATATAGTTTATCCGATTTTTTCATATACCAACATAATCTTTGAAAACTTGCTGAAAAACTTAATTTTGGGCGAAGGTTGAAAAGTTATATTTTACAAGATTAAGATTTCAACGTCATAAAAACACAAAGAAGCCCGCCCTTAACGTCTGCTTATTGCATATCTAGGACGTTTTGTGTTCCGTAATATTTTTTTTTTATTAAATTCAATTCGAAAGAAAAATTTTTCTTCAATGGAACGATTGAAAATTGAGGTCAAATGTGAAAAATATGAATAGTTAAATGGGTTTGTACTCTTAATATTTTTGTCGCTTTATTTTTCGTCTTGCGTGAATGTATGAGGAAAAAATATGTGGAGGAAAAATCTGTATCATGATCATGAAATCTGTATTTTTCTGTACTCTGTATCCTGTCTGTATCAACCTCTAAAAATCTCTATAATACAGAAAAGCTCATACATCGAAGATTTCTACATAACCATCATAAAACCAAACTCAAACCATTCAGGTTTAATGATGGTTTTCAAAGCCTCTCCAGAACAAATTGGACTTCAAGTTTTAGTTTGGGTTGTTACGAGAAAATGGAGAACCCTTATGGCGTTTCAAATTCCTGCGGCAGGTGAAACTTTTCTACACTTTACCTGAAAAGTACCGAAACTCCACAAACAATAATGAAGATAATTGCAAATGGTTCTCTATCGCAAAAAAGTGCTCCAATATCAAATGCGTGCAATCAGCGAAACTCATGTTACGGCTTCTGTTTGATTCTCCATCAATTTAAAACCGCGCTCCCGAGAGGAAGATAATGTATCAACTTGAATGAAATGCACATCGCTTTAAAAAACAATTATACATCCATCAAACACGTGCTTGCGTCTTGGAACCGCTCGCTCCTCAGCGTCAGCATGGGTACAATGTCAGTAACTGCTGCTGTTGCGGGGGTATAATCCATCTGTTTACTTACCGTCCGAAATAACAGCACTATCCACACCACTAATGGCAAAAATATTTTCATTTTTGCTGCAAAGAGAAAGAAAATAGAAAACAAACATTAGTTATGGATCGGTGTGTATGTACGCAATGTATGTATGAATCTTGAGGCGCACCAAGTGCACCACCAATGGTCAATAATGGTCAATATTTGCGATCGCCGTTTTTCCCCCGGTCGGAACACATGCTTCCGCGAGGCGGAAGAAGAGAACCTGGCTTATGGAGAATTCAAGAAAAAAACAGCCTTCTTTACGCTCGAATTAACTCTCTTCTACCATGTGGGAGCTGTTCCCGCACAAAAAAAACGTCCAAATATCGCCACAAGCTCAACTGATGATTATGGTAAACCACAAGGTAGGTAGGGTCAAGTGGGGTAAAATGCCATTTTTCAAACTTTCATCGTTTTCAATGATAATTAGCCTCATTTGATAGGCTTTCAAAGTGGTAACAGCAACTAGACAATATTTGCTCGATACTTCAGCAAAAATATTCACTAAATTATTGGATTTTCATCGATTTTTAGTGACTTTAAAAACTGATTCGTAAAACGGAAGTGGTGCAAAAAGACCATCTGCCATGGGGTAAAATGCCACTTCATGAAAACATTCAAAAATTACGTCCATCAGTTTTCGGGCATTTCCGACTCCTTTTCCCCCCTCTGTCCCGCTTTTTTCGTATACTCAATAAATGGAGTGATACCCCCTTCCCCGCAAAACGCCGATCGTAATGTTTGATTGACCCCTAACATGGAAAGCGTAGACAACAACAACCATGCGTCTCCTCCATGCGTGCCTCAATCTCGTTGGAAACACTTGGCTGGTAATAAAATCGCCAGAAAACCTTAATTGCAAGCACACAAAACCGGAAGTTGCTAATTTTCATTGGGAAATCAAAAGATTTTTCGTGGGTTTCGTGGCCTAGCTAATAGAAGAATGCTCGATGCAAACATATCTTGACACCATTCACCGATAGTAATGATCAAGTTTCATTCAGGAATGATTTTATGAGTTGGGCCATTTTACCCCATCTTGGCATTTTGGGCTTTGTTCCCCTAGATCGGTCTGAGATCCGGAGCTTCTTCGGGGGCTTGCGGCTCGATGGAAACCGATGACGATGATGATGGTGATGGCGTAGCGTAGCGTAGCAAAACGAAAATGGCGCGCAATTTTTCCCGTTCCTTTCGCTTGTTTTTCCTCGCGGTTTTGCTCGTCGTCGTCGTCAAGACGGGGCGACCTGCTGCCTGCCTCTAGTAGGTATCGCCAAGTTCCGTGACCACGCAGGCTGGCTGGCTGGAGTTGCTTCACAATTTTTACTGTTATACACTCAGCTGAGATGTTGGTTTTGTAGTAGTTTTAGAAATATTGTGACCACCTTGATAATGCCAAGTTAGAAATCAAAATAAACATAAAAGAAATTTTACGATATTCTACGGTACTGGAAAAATATCTAGTGATCGTCTAGTTCCAATCATCTCTTACACTTCCCATTAAATTTGAATTTTCTTTAATTCCATTTTCTAAGAGAAATTAAAAAAAAAAATGTAACTGAAGCCGGGAACCCAAATGCTGAACACTTCCTTAACCTTTTGGAGCCGGAGTGTTTTGTCTTCGCTAACGCAATTTAGCTGGCCTTGAACACGTTTCTTATGCACGGTTTCATCATCGGGGTCATATTGACCCCTTCGGCTCCAAAGGGTTTACCCTCGTAGTTGAAATTTTAATGAATTTATTGTAAATATATAAAACATTTATTTTTTATGTTTCTTGTGAAGTTCATGGTTTCCGAGGCTTCAAATATGTATCAGAGGCGTATCAAGGCTTTTCAAAGAATTTTAGGTGGTTTCCGAAGGGATTTTCGTTGAACCGAGGGGACCCCCTGAAATCCCCTAAAACGCCTAGGTAGGAATTCCCATAGAACATTGGCAATTATGCGTAAAACGGAATTTTAGAACATCTACGGAACGTCCCTGAAACTGTCTGAACCCTTCTGAAATCCCCTCTGGAACGCCTCTTACACTCCCTAGTCCCCTAGAACACCCCTGGAATTCTTCTAAATGCATTTGAGACCCTTTGGGACGCTCTTGACCCTCCTGAAACTCTTTGGGATTCCCTGAAACATTCTTGAAACGCCCTGAACCAGTGTTGCAAAAATTCATCTCATTTATTTGTATAGTAATTTTTTTTTTTTTTTTTTTTTTTTTTTAATTTCTTTGTATTTGTGAATTTTAACTTATTGCTAATTCTTCACACATATTTGTATAGTAACCAATGAATCCTCTCAGTAATGTTTGCTTCTAGACGCATTTCAAGCTTTTTCAAATGATAATTGATTGATTGATTTGTCTTTATTGAAGGACTTTCAGCCCTTGGCTGGTTCGTCTCTACCCAAATGATAAGCTATTCCTTGTCATTTGAATAAATTGTCACTCAAATGGTCAGCTGGACACAAAAAGTGGTCAACGTCTGCTCAAATTGTCAATTGAATGATCAGAAGTCAGTCAATTCCCAAGTAACATTTTAAGTTTTGTTCGGCTCTATAAAAGATCTTCATGACCAATTTTATATAACTTGCAATAAAACTGATTTATACATCAAATCCTCTTGATAACCGCTTTAAGAGCATCTTCCGGCTAAGTGGACCACTCTCGGAGAGGTTTCGCAAACCACATTAAGAGTAGCAATAAAACTGTTTTAAAACCTAGTTGATTTTTTTTCCATTCTCGAGGTTATGATGATGATTGTTGTTGTTTTTGTTTTCAAAAAAAAAAAAAAAACTATGACAGCTCAAGATGCAAAGAAGCTTCTTCAATGGCACGTAAAGTTCAGGAGGATGCATCATTCGTGAGTAGAATTTCAAAGTAATATTTTGGTAGTTATTGTGTTGATAGGCTTATGCGCATTCAATTTTACTGTGAATATTGGGGTTGCAGAAACATAAAATTAATGCGCTTCGAAATTGGTGAATATTATCATCTTGGAATGAAATAAACCAATTGGTTAATTTAGTAAAATACTCTCGAATCACAAGAAAACTCAGCTGAGAGAGTTTATTTATGTGAGCATGTTATGGAAATGGCAACAAACTATCAATTCATGGCTTATTTGAGCAAAATTAACTATTTTCCATTCACGTCAGCTAATTCTTGAATATGACGACGACCATAATTAGCGAAAATAAAACGAAAACAAGTTTACTTTTATGATGGCCACAATAAAACTAGCAGTGTCGCAGTTTCTGCTTTTCCACCAACAGATGTCGTTACTAATAGAAAGTATCGCCATCCGTTGGCAGTTTGAACAGTTTTATTGTGGTAATAATGAATGCCAAAAGGTTTACATTTCGGAGAGTTTTGTTTACTTTTACAATCCAGCTTTATGGATATCTTATAAAACTATAAAACATTTTATCAATGGTTTTCATAAAAGTAGCCATAAAACTGTGAGTTTTGCTTATTGCTTGGAACACCCCGGTGACCTCTTGAAAACTCCTGGAACGCTCCGGAAAACCACAAGAACACCCCTGGAGCGTCCATGTAACCTCCTGGAAAATCCTTGGAAACCATTGAAACCCCATGAAAGTGAGCACCCCTAGTGAGTATAGCGATTCGGATTCCGGCCCAGATCCAGCTTTTAATGGTCTTGACGCTGGGGTTGAAAAATTAAATAAACGATCGAGAAAACAAGACAGACACATTTATGAATTGCTGAAAATTACCTAAATGTCTAAATTGTATTATTTGTTGCATATTAAATCAAAGAAGACATGAATGTATCCACTTGGTGTAAAATGTTGGTTATACATTAAAATAATCCTAAAATCCTCTGCAAGTTCCAGAAACGCCTTTAAAATCCCTTCCGGAAGAAATTCCTGAAGCAATTCCTAACAGAAGCCCAGAAGAAATTCTCGGAGGGATCTCTGCAGGAATTCCCAGAAGAATCATGAAAAAATCCTGGAAGTAGTTCCTGGATGAATCCCGGAGAAGATTTTGAAGGAATACTGACAGAAGTTTCCGTCAGGGTTCTTTTAGTAAATCCTGACAGAGTTTCTGAAGGAAAGAATTCCGGAAGCAATCCCCCCCCCAGGGGTCCTGGGTGAAATTTCTGGAATATTTTCAGAAAGTCCAACAAAACTTCTAATGAAATTCCAAAAGAAACCACTGGGAGTTTCTCGGATGGAATTCCTGCAGGATTTCCGAAATTTATTGGGAAATCCCGGAATAAAGCTCTTGAAGTCCCAGAAGGAATGTTTGAAGGATTTCTGGAAGGAAGTTCTAGAAGAATCTCAGATAGAATCTTTTAAACATTGCAGAAGGGATCCCAGAGGAAATTTCCGAAGGAACCCAAAAAAAAAATCTCAGATGGAGCTCCATGAGGAATTGCAGAAGGAAATCCTAGAGATATCCTAGGATAAATTTGTGGAGAAACCGCGGAAAAATTTCCTGGAGGAATCTCAGGAAAAATTGCTGGGGTAATCCTTAAAAAATCCTAAAGGAACCTCAACATTTATTCGTAGAGAAAGAGTTGTGAAAGAATCTGGTAACTCCTGCAGTAATCTCAAACTGTGTTCCTTAAGAAACTCTCTGGGAGAATCCCGGGTAAACTTCCTCGCAAGAGCTCTTAAAGGAATCCCAGAAGGAGCCTCTTGACGAAGCTCAGAAGAAACTCCTGAAAAACCACCAAAAAGAACTTCTGAAGGAATCCTTAATAAACCCCTGAAAGAATCTCATCGAGCACTCCCTGAGAATCCCAGAAGAAACTCCTGGAACGAGGGAGGGGTTTTGGATGATAAACTCCTCTCATTACTGATGTTCCATATACTAGGCGCCCCTCCGCCTTTTGATGAAAATAGAAAAAAACCCTTCCCTTGCCGCCTGTTCTGCGCACGAGCCGGTTTCCAATCCTTGTACCGATATGATTGGACGATTGGATTAGTTTCTACCCTTTGTAGATTTGGATTAGTTGTACCCTTTGCTCCTTACCGTTTGGCAGAGAAGTTCCTGATCTGATCGTGATTCGAACTCATTCTTGTGCGAAGATCTTACTTTTTTCTACACGTTCTTGTGTAAAAATGTAAGGAAATATAAACTGTTGATCTGGCATGCTGAAATTATACGCTTGTGAACCACTGTTCAATAGCATCTCTATCGCTCACGTGGATGCGGAGAAATCACAATAACAGTGGTGCTCTCTGCAACAGCAGCCACGGTAGCGCAATGCCAACAACAACAGCTGGTCATTATGCAAAAATCGACGGAATGATCTAAAATAATGATAACTCGCTCGAAACCGACAATTCCAGTGACCGCTGCCTTGCGGACCGACCGACCGACCGTTCATTTGGGCATGCATCTGTTGCATGCATGGTCGCCGGCGAAAGGTTCGATTCCTCATCGACGCAACGCCAACGGTGCCGCCCAGCAGCAGCAGACCCTGGGATAGCTGTCGATACCCCCACGTATGGGGGACATCTTTCTTTCGTGCGATCAACACGACGACCTAATAGAACAGTCACGCAGAGGAAATGTAGGACTTTTCCCATGCAAACTTGAACCGGGCGTGTGTAGCTAGAGCTAGAAACTTCCGTGCTGTTGCACACCGTTGTTCTGGCAGTGCAGTGGGGAAATGACGACGACACGCTACAATCTACCTACATGTTACACGTTTTCCACGGCCAACAAACCTCAACTCGGCTGGCTGGCTGGTTGGAGGTTTCAGCCAGTTGTGGTAGGGAGAAGATAGCATCGATCGAGGTCGTCGGACGGTCGCCGCCGCCTGGCCTGGTCGGAGTTGGGGAGATGTGTTACATACATATACTGGTTTTCAAAATGATGGGGACAACTTGGAGAATCGTGATTTTGCAGAACACTGCTGCCGTGAATCGCAAGTCAGTCCCATATGTAAAAAGTAGGCGCACGGTGTGCCAAAAACCGTTATTAACAAATAAAAATGTCCACCCAAGTGGCACCCGGCATTCGAAAGATATACTATTCTAGTATCTCCTCTGAAAATTTGAAAATCTTTTATCGAGGGAAACTAAAATTTTTGTGATTTGAAGATTTTGAGCCATTTCTATAGGATTTTCTTATATGAGTAAATATGCACGCACGGTGTGCCTGATACCACTATTAACAAACAAAAATGTACTCCAAACTCACACCCGGCGTTCGAAAGATATACTATTCTAGTATCTCCTCCGAAAATTTGAAAATGTTTTATAGAGGGAAACCAAAGCTTTTGCTGTTTGAAGATTTCCCTATATTTTCATAGAATTAGCTCATATATGGGAATATTAGCATACGGTGGTCTTCATATCTTAAACAAATAATAACACTGCTAAACAAAATTTAAAAAAAATCGTATTATGAGATGAGAAAAAAAGAACAGGGTTTTGAAACCCTAGAAGTGTCGTAGTGAAAGAATTTTCGAAAAAATATTGGACTTCACAGTTAAAGACCGAAGTTTGAATTGAGAACTTGGGGTGGTCAACTGATATACGCATTAGAGTTTCTATGGTCGCAAACCCCTATTATTTTTTTTCTCATCACATGACGTGAACTAGTGTTGAACGGCGTCATGAGTTTCACAAATTCCAAAAGTACAATAAATATTCAAGCAACTTCTCTGAAAATTTGGCAACATTTTGTTTTATCTGTATTAACGAGATTTTTAGCCCTAGGCTAGTTCATCTCGGGACCCACGCTTTACTTCCCTTCAAGAAAGAACTCAAATTTTGTGAATTTGTCGGGAGTAGGATTCGATCCCAGGTCTTCGGCGTGATAGTCAAGTGTTCTAACCATCACACCAGGTCCGCTCCACATTTGGCAACATTTAATTGAGAGAGATGTCAATTACCGTAGTTACATATTTCATAGTTCTACCTGCTACTCGAATACAAATAAAAATGTGGCACGCCGTGAGCGTTGATTACATAAACTTCCTAAGTGTTTGGCACCGTTTTTTTTTGTTTTTAAGCACGCTATAACTATATTGGTATCTTGACGGTGAATTTGAAAACGTTTCATGGTGAAACGAGAGTTCAACTGAATTAACAGCCCAATGTTTTGGTATTCCTAGGAAGCTTTGTCAATCGTTGGTATAATGTTTAAGATATTGAAGCTTTCAAAGTAAACCTAAATGCTTATCGTTTTACTACCCAGCTTTTATACGTCATGTTACTAACGTGTCTTCCGTGAATTTAGAAATTTTACATTTGAATGATCATCAGTAACAACAATTTTAAGCTTTCAATTTCATTGCAGATATGCATACTACCGCTTTATCTATAAACACTTTAAAAACACTTACTGAGTTTTGTAATAGTATCGCAAAAAATGTGATATATAATAAAAGTTTTAGATGAGTTACAAAATATATATTCATTGCGAGGAATGAGGGGCTGTTCATAAACCACGTAGACCAAAATTTGGCAATCTCAGACCTGCCCCTCCCCCCTCGTAGACTTTTGTCCATACAAAAATTTTGAAATTTGTATGGAGCGTAGACTTTGGCCAGACCCCTCCTCCCCCCAAAAAGTCTACATGGTTTATGAACGGCCCCTGATTAACATGAGAAATTGAAATAATATTCTATGAAGTTACTACATTTTCATTACACTTTATCAAGACATGATACGATATTTTCAAACCACTGTAATTTGCGAGTGTTTCAATGAAATGTTGTCAAATTTTCAGAGAAGTTGTTTGAATGTTGTATCTTTGGAATGGTGTTTGTGAAACTTATTAATATGATTTTGTTTATGATTTGAAGAGCCAATGAAACATCCTATGACAATATTACCATATATGGACTTATTCTATGAAAATAGAGGAAAATCTTCAAACAGTAGAAACTTTGGTTTCCCTCGATAAAACAATTTCAAATTTTCGGAGGAGATATTAGAATAGTATAGCTTCTGAACACCGGGTGTGAGTTTGGAGTACATTTTTATTTGTTAATAGTGCTATCAGGCACACCGTGCGTGCATATTTACTCATATAAGAAAATCCTAGAGAAATGGCTCAAAATCTTCAAATCACAAAAACTTTAGTTTCCCTCGATGAAAGATTTTCAAATTTTCAGAGGAGATACTAGAATAGTATATCTTTCGAATGCCGGGTACCACTTGGGTGGACATTTTTATTTGTTAATAACGGTTTTTGGCACACCGTGTAGGCATTTAGAAAATGGACTCTGAAGTTTTAAAACTCGATTTGTATGGGAAATTTCAAAAAAAAATCGCCAGAAGCTGAAAACTTCTGCGATCATTATGAAACTTTCACAAATTGTTTCAAACGTGGAAATGTAACTGCGAAAAATATAAAACTGGTTTAAACAGTGTTTGATTTTGTATTGCAGGGTACATGAGTTCGTAATGAGACTGACTTACGATTACTTTTCATTATGGGACTATCTGACTTGCGGTTGTTTTTCGATTTTACTGAACAAACTATATACTTTTATTCGCACAGCTGAAAGATCATCCGAAGAAACATCGAAAACTGCCATTAACTCAATTTTGTCCAAAATGCAGATGGGACTGACTTGCGATTCACGGCTGACAGGATGCTGAGTTGTTTCATGATGGAAATTTCGCAGTAACGTCACATGTGATGTTCACTAGCCAAGAAAAAGGTATTTTTTACAGAACAACCTGTACAAATAAAAAATTTCTTGTAAAAAATCTGTCGAAATTACTGTAAAAATTAGTTATATTATTTTTTTGTTTTTTTAACTCTTGTATTGGCGATCAAATGTGAGGTTAGGTAACGCAAAATTTTCAACTTTAAAAGCAAAAATAATATATTTCTGGTCAATGCATTGCATGAAAGTTATGAGAAAACGCAATTATTTCACTTTTCTTCCATTCGTATCATTAGTAATTCAGTATGGGGTTCGTAATTCACTGTTTCAGAAAAGCGCCACCTGCGCAATTTAGAATTGCGTTTGATCAATGGCTACATATGAACAAATAGAAAAATAAAAAAAATGTTTGCGGAGCTGACAAGGTAGATTCGTCTTCAGGTCCGTTAACAGGCACGCAGAAAAATAAATTGTAAACATCAATAAATTCAAGTTCAAATCAACCGATTCTCCAGTTTGCTATAGCGACAAACTGATTTCTAGTTTAAACTTAACCGCTCCATTGTTTGATAATATAAATATTTTCATTTGCTGAAATTTTTGACAGTTTTTTAGAACAAACAGAAATTTGGTAGTTTCAACATAAAATAACAGATTGTTTTAAACGACTGCACTTTTGCCACTAACAAAGCCGGGAAGTGATTGTGTTGGTGACGGCAGCTCGGAAATCTAATTTTAGACACTCGACAAGCGAATGGAAGCGAACACGAATAAAAAAGGTAAAAAAATCGAAACCGACCAACTTTTTGTGGATGCGGTCTTGAGTACCTGCGCGTTATCCATCACGGCCAAAACTCCACTTGGAAGTTGGAGTGATGGATTTGCTACAGTTTCTTCGTTGTGGCGATGTTGGGGCAAGAATTTTAAAGATGTATGAATGCTTCCGGGCCATGTTTATGTTCCCCATTTTGTTGAAACAAATGAAGATTTTAACGTTATATGGAATTATGGGAATTGGTTGTTTTGACACTAAGTAAGAACAAAGAAATAAAACTTTGCAATAAGTATATGCGTAGTTTAAAAATCAACCATGCGTTTTATTGTTTTAAACAAGCCTCATTTTTCTGCGTGTGGTTAAAAACATTGAAAATGAATGTAGTTTTGAAGATTTTCTAAAAATCTTTAAAGCCAAAAAAATAGTGCTGCGGATATCATTTGTGAGATAAATACACCAGGAGCCTAAACATTGCGAATAACTTTTTGAGGAATGCCTGGGTGAAATTTTTAGTAAATGTTTCTAGTCAGGCTATTGAAGATATTTTGAATATAAAAAAACAGCCGCAAATACTGGAATTTCTCCAGAAAACTAGGCTATGAGACAAAAGGTCGAAAAAGGGCGAAAGACTAAAATTTATTTGGTCCAGAGAAACTGATGCTTCTTTGAGCTATCGACTTTGGACTTTGTCTTTGGAGCTTTTGCAAAAAAAACAGTGAGAGGTAGAACTGTCGGTAATCGTATGAATTTTAAACAAATTTGAGGGTTGCCGTAACAAATCTTCAGGGACTGTTTACAGAATATCATAAGAATAATTGAAGTGGACTCCAAGGAAACACTTGGATTTAATTGGAAAATCTCTATTTTTTTAAGTTGTTCAATTTAAAATACCGTCGTGCGGGGTGTCATTGGGCCACTATTCCGCACGTTCAGAATACTACGAGATTGCATATTGTGTGCTACTAGAATACATAATCATATATATAAAATCCCAGAGTTGTCTGTCCTTCCGTCACGCTTTGAAATGTTTCGTTGAAATGTTTCACCATAGTTGTATCATATTTCTAAAAGGAACGAGAACATTCTGGATATTTTTTGACTTTCCAGAAATAATAAGAAGAACCTTCTGGAATGTTCTGGTACATCAATATTCTAAAAATTCTAAGAACTTTCCGAAAGATCCAGAAAATAAATAACGTTCTGGAATGTTCTAAAATATGGAACTTCTTAAATTTTCGAGAATCTCCTTGAAGTTTCTGGATGCTTCAGAAAGAAGAAGAAGAAGAAGAACCTTCTGCAGCATTATGGAACATCTTTTTTTGGCGTAACGACCCAACTGGGACAAAGCTTGCTTCTCTGTCTATGAGCTCAGTTATTAACTGAGAACTTCGTCTTCTAATAACAACTTCTAAGTTGTTAAACGTTTTAGAAAAGAAACTTCTAGAATGTTCTAGAGCATGCAACTTTATTATATTGGGAAAAGGTTATGGACGTTAGGGAACGAGCAAGGAAGCAAAAAAGAACCATCTAGAATGTTCTGGAACATAAAAATCCATAAAATTTCCAGAAACCTCCTGAAAGATACTAAACGTTACAAAAGTAAAACAACCATCTGAGATATTCTGGATATCATACTTCCTCAAATATCGAAAACTTTCTGCGCGTTACTAAACGTTTCAAACAGAGAAAGGAGAAGAACCTTCTGGAATGTTCTGTACACTTTTCATTCTTAATTTCAAGAACTTTCTGGAAGTTAATGAAAGTCCAAGAAAGAAGTAAAGGGCCTTCTAAAATGTTCTGGAACACCAAAGTTCATAAAATTTCGAGACCTTTATAGAGATTACTGAATGTTTCAGAAAGAAGAATAAGAATCTACGAAAATGTTCAGATAATCAAAATTCTTAGAACTTTCGAGAAGTTACTGGACAAAAACAAGACAAAGACCTTCTGCAAACTTTTTTCAATTTACGAAAAGTGTCTGAGAGTTTGTGAACGTTCCAGAAAGAAAGAAAAATATCCTTTAAGAAGGTTCTGGAACAACCAAATTCATAAAATATTTGAGAAATTTCTGGAAGCTACTGAACATTCCAAATAAAAACAGAAAAAATCTCTAGAATATTCTGGAACAGTAAACTTCCAGGTACTTTCTAGAAGTTACAGAATGTTTCAGAAAGAATAAGAAAACTAACCTTCTGGAATTTTCTGGAACAATTTTTTTAATGCCGATTATGTTCGGGGAGTTTGTCAACGTTCAAGAAAAAAAAATGTCAAATGGACCGTCTGAAAAGTTCTGGAAAATCAGAATTCATTAAATTTTGAGAACTTTCTGGAGATTACTAAACGTTCAAGACAGAAGCATTCTTTAGAGAGATTCTGGAATGTTCTCGAAAACAGTTTCATTGAAGATGTGTAACTGGAATTTTAAAAACAATCTATTTCTAGCTAACGTGGCTAGCCACGTCGGGTCAGCTAGTTCTAAAATAGTTTGCGTCCACCGTCGAATTCTCGGACTTATATTGAATCCGTGGGATCGATGGACCAATGTTACCCCCTAGGTACAATGTCACCCCGAACGATGAAACTGGAATTTAAACGAGTTAACTATGAAGATTCAGTTCTCATAGATGGCTTGAGATAATCTTAAATTTCTTTAAATATGGTAACTTACGTATTTTCGGCAGTTTTGATCTCTTCGTCATGGTTTTTTTTAAATCTGTTGGTCTCAGAGTTGGCCTCAAATCCTTCCCAACTAAGCTAAGTTATATGCCCAAGTTTCAGGCAATTCGGCCCATAAAATCCCCCATGACAATATTTGGATATCCGCACAAATTTCCACAGCAATAAATTCAAATAAACAATTACTAAATTGATTGAAAGTTCTGCTTTTAATTCGTCAGGAATTCCATCAAATTACCAGCCAAAACTCACACCTTCGCTAATTTACGAATTTTATGTTTTCCATAGTCTTCTGTTGGAGATCCATCAGTTCCAGAATTTCAGTGAATATAATATATAAGAGTTCGATGTAACAATGAATGATTCTCTAGCACATCTAACAGAAAATGTCAAAAAGTGGTCCAAGTGATGGAATTTTGAGACAGGACAGTTTTTATTGTAATTTTAATAAGATGTGACACTCAGTAAAAAAATAGGTTCCCAGTTACCAAATATCATGAAAATTTGGATCTTTGCTCAGTTTCGCATGCAGATTCAGAATATGAAATAATCTGAACAGCGCTAAACTGCTCTCGGAGTCACATGATACAATAGAAAAACGCAAGAAAAGCGCATTTGAAGTTTCAAAATAATCTTTGACTATTGTCGAATTTGATTGACTTCAACGCTATTCAACTGTCGAAACATATATATAAATTCATATGCCAGGGCAAGTTTTTCGGCTTCGCAGTCACCAAACGCAATCAAACGACTAAATATCGTTTTTCCGACTGTGCCCGCGGATGCCTTACGGGATTGAAATATAAACACGGATAGATGAACTTCACTTTACGTTTTATTTCATACTGATCACGTACAACTTGATGTGCTCTATATATAGTCCGATCTACCCTATTTGCTTACAAGGAATGTTCCAGTAAACTATTGTGGTATGCAATATTGTTTCACAGGTTTACAAAAGAAGGTATAAGAAAATTCTGGACATGTCAAAGACCTTATGGACAATGCAATGAGGGTTTACAATGATAATAATGAATAGGTTGATGATAACAATGCGAAAGATTCGATATTGTATGTTTTTGGGCCATCGACATGAGACATAATCGTTTGCCGAGGAAAACACCCCTGCAGCTAACTGGCGGCTTCAACACCGACGTTTCGGTGTTTATTACATCTGCTTCAGGGAATTCTACAATTAAAACAATTAAATTAATATGTTTTCAATATTTCAAAAATACGAATCAAAATATGACGTTTGACATAAATGGCGGCAAAAAGAAGCTTATTTAAAATTTATATGGGAGCGATTTGTTGAATCACCTCCATCGGGTTTTGTACTGGGTGGAGCTGTAACCAAGCAGTTGCCAGCTATCAAAATGTGATATCAAATACTTTATTTGTTAAAATTTAAAATGGAATGGTGTTTGTATATCACGAATAGGCTCGGGAACGGGTCGACGAAACCAAGGCTAGAATACAAGAAAATCTGAAACTCCATTTTGGGAGACACTTTTTTATGAAAACAGATTAAAAAAAACGCTGAAGGCAGGTAGTACGATGCGTATAGGATATATCGGGACAGCTAGTTTTAAAAAGATTTCGGGTTATTATTATCACAGTGCTTCAGATTAAGGTGTTCTTTTGAATAAAACTTAAAAATCAATATTTTTGCAAAACAAAGAAATACTATTATTCCGATTTCTTTAGGGATACCAGCATTAAGGCATTTAAAATATTCACGCTAAAAAACTCTATTTCGGTAGAATCCAGTTAGGTCAAAACTATTTAGATTCCTCCATTTAGGTAACGTTACCTAAATGGAATCTGATTGTGCTCAGAGCAGTTGGAGTGTTTTAGATTAGGGATAAGGTTGGTTTACGGAAAATAAGTAGCGAGTGGAGCTTAAGTGAGTCTAGGGCGTGCTAAGGGGTGGGGGGGGGGGTGGTACGATGATGGAGGGAGGGGGGGGGGGGTTCTTTCACTTGAGACCCTGCGAAACCCCCGAAAACACTTGCGTAATGCCTACCAAAAATCCTCTGAAGCTCTCTGAAATGCTTTCGAAATGCCCCTAAAACTCTCTCGGCCCCCTTGTAATGCATCTAAGACTCTCTGAAACCATAAAAAAACGCCTATATAACGCCTGTGTAATGCCTCTAGAATCCGCCGAAAATCCTTTGAAGCTTCCTGAAATGCCTTCGAAATTCCCCTAAAACCCCTTCGAACTCCATGTATCGCACCTGAGACCCTCAGAAACCATCGAAAACGCCTACGTAACGCCTCTGAAACTAACCAAAAATTCTCAGAAGTTTTCTGAAATACCTTCAAAATTTCCCTAAAACCCCTTCGGACCCCATGTAACACACCTGAGACCCTCAGAAATCACAGAAAAACGCTTACATTACGCCTCTGACACACGGCTAAAACCCTCTGAAGCATTTAGGAATGCCTTTGAAATCTCCTCAAAACCCCATCGAATGCCATGTTACGCAACTGAGACTCTTCGAAGTAAACCCCTTCGAAAACGCCCCTGGAAATCCCCAGGCAGCGCCTCTGACAACCCCCCCCCCCTCTCACCTTCAAACTTCCGTTAAAGCACACTGAAACCCCTCATGGCCCCTTTAAATCTCCAGGCCACTCGCCTTTCTTAAAGTTCTTTGCAATATTCAAATCCATTTAGGTATGAAACTGAATCCATTTATGTAATGATTCCATTTAGGTCAGGGATGCCAGATGATTTTTCCAAAAATCTGTATCAGGATTTTAGAAAATCTGTAATTGTCTGTATTTTGAAACTGTGACTGAAAGCCAAAAAAACACCAAGTTTCCGTAAATCCTGTCAGACCCCGTTTGAAATCTGTGGGTTCAACATGTAAACAACATGTTTGTGTTCCGAATTTTGCACGAACATTTCTGTTTGCAGTAAGTTTTCACTAAACGGTGTGAATAGCAGAACGTTATGGTTTTGAATAGTAAAAAAATATGTCTATTCTTAATAATTCCGAACTTTTACGTCGCCGGATTTCTGTGAAAATTTCTCCAGGGATTCTTCCAAGAAATTTCCCTGGGACTTTCCTGGGAGTTTCTCGAAAAATATCCTGAAACCGGTTCACGGGTTTCCGCAGAAATTCTTTTCGAAAATCCTTATGGGATTCTTTAAAGGATTAAAGAGAAAATTCCTTCAGTGATTGCTACACAAGCTATGCTTGTATTTCTTAATATATTGTTTAAAATATTTTTGGGAAATTCCTCCAAATTTTTATCAGGAGTTTTTCTATAGCATTTCTCTGAAAATTTATCAATGAATTTCTCCAGGAGTTTCTCCATGTATTTCTTCTCACGTATGTTAAAAAGATGCAGTTCCAGGAGATATTTTTCTTCAACAAACATTTAAAGATTCTATCAGAAATTTAGAAACTTTTAGTATGTATGAAGAACTAGCATAAGTTAAAATACACAAAAAAGAGAGATTATAAAAGATAATCTTCAAGAACCATTCCGGAAATTTTTGCTTGAATTGCTACCTAAAGGATTACTCCATTTTTTTCAGAAATTTTCTCGGGATTTTTTTTGGAAATTCCTCTAGAAATTCTCGAAAGATTTTTCTGTAAAGTTCCTTCAGGAGTTTATCCAATAGTTCCTTGAAGTATTCCTCTAGGCATGGCTTTGGATTTGTTCAGACCTTTTTTCAGGGATTTTTTGTTCATTTTTCTTTAAGATTTTCTCAACAATTGGTTCTGCAGCAATTGTTGAGAGAATCTCTTGGAACTACTAATAAGCTTTATTCAAAGATTCTTTCTAGAAAAGTTTCAAAGTATATTTGTAGAGGGTTCTCCAGTTCTTGTAGGTTTCTCAACGATTCCTTGGAAAATCTCTTTTTTTATTTCTTTATTGGTTCTTTAGAATATTCTTCCAAGAAATCTTTTCATGAACTGCACGAGTTTTTTTTTTCGATGAATCCTTCAGAAGTACCTCCAGCAGTTCTTCCAAGGGTTTCTTCAGAAAATCCTCCAAGGAATCTTTAGAAACTCAATGAAGGATTTCTTAAAAAAAATCAACAAGTGCCTTTGTCTGCAAAGTTTGCATTTTTTAAGAGATTTCTTTAAAAATTCCTCCACGGATTTTCCAGGAATCACAGCAGAAATTTCTCAAGGATTCTTGCATAGATAGAGTTACTCCAGAAGTCTATCAAGATTTTTTTTTCATTTTTTCTTAAAACAAACATGAAGAAGTTTCTGCAGGAATCGCTGAACGAATTTCTCAAAAAATCTTGGAGATCCCTGGGAAGAGTTTCCGAACAAATTCCTTTAGGATTTGTGAATAATTTACTTGAAAAATTTCAGAATTTTTTTTTCAGGTATACTTTATGAAAGAACTTCTAAATTTTGAAATCTTGATGAAATCTCTGGAGATAAATATATCTTCACATACGAATTTCTAAAGAAATCTAAGCAGAAAATTCTGAAAGAAATCTAACTCTTAAGTAAAGTAAAAAGTAAAAAGAAAATCGGGTTAAGTACTGTGCCTTTGAATTCCACTAAGAATTTGCATCCTTTGACAGATGCGTATATCGACCTCGATTGTAAGGTCGTCTTCGGTATCTCGTACTTGACCCGACTTCAGTCAAGTCCAGTCGAGTCAAGTGCGAGACACTGAAGACGACCTTACAGTTGAGGTCGAAATACGTATCTGTCAAGGGATGCAAATTCTTAGTGGAATTGAAACAGTACTTAACCCGAATATCTTTTTTTACATCATAGAAGAAGTACCTGGAGAAACATTTCGAGAAATTCTTGGTAGAACGCATTACAAAACATTTGCAAAGATCCCAGAAATACATTTTTCAGGTATTTCTTAAAGAATTTTCGTAGAAATTCTTTGGAAATATTCCTGAATAAATTTCTCAAAGAATCCGTGGAGATATCAATGGAGTTATCCGTCGACAAAAAAAAAATCGATTACTTTTTAAACAAATCTGTGTAAAGTTTTTCTTGCTGGAGTTTAAGAAGGAACCCATAAAAATCTATTCAAAAGAATTCCTGGAGAAATTAATTAAGGAATATCTTAAGAATGCCCTCTAGAAATTTCTCAAGGAATCCCTGCAAGAATTTCTTTAAAAAAAAACCCTTCCCGTTACTGGTGTTCCATACACTAGATGCCTCTCCGCCTTTTACCGAAATTAGAAAAAAAACCCTCCCATGCCGCCTTCTCTGTGCTTCAAAAAGCTAAGATGGGCAAAATTGCTAGGGCGTGATATTCACACCCAAAGGACCTGAGTTCAATTCGCGTTCGCAATTCTTTTCGTTTCATCTGCAAGGTAACGTTGAGAGTGTTCAAATATTTTCATCACATATGAAGTGTTCCTTTTGCTACACTCGGTGCATCATATTTTCGCAGGTTGTATTCGTACTCTGTAGTTTCCAAAAGCTCTGTCGATTTTTTATCTTCAACACAATTTTATAGTTGTTTGAAAAGGTGTGTACTGGCTATTTCTTCTCAGGTTCGATTCGATATTATTATTTAAAAAACTGTCTTTATTTTCAGTTTTCATCGAAAACATTATTCGTAAGTTTTCTCATTATTTTCATTCAACATATAAGAATGATAAGCATAAAGAAACCAGGTCTTTTGCTTAGCAAAGTTTCCAGCTTTTATTTCATTTTTCATGTACTGAAGCTTAAATTTTCCTTACATCTTCATATTTCACTGGAAACTCACGACTCTTGCAAATTGTCAAGCAAACAATAATACACATAAAAAAGAATCAGCAAAGACATAGTTTATTCGATTTTCCATATACTAACATAATCTTTGAAAACTTGCTAAAAAACTTCATTTTGGGCGAAGGTTAAAAAGTTTTATATTACATGATTAAGATATCAACGTGATAAAAACATAAAAAACACCCATAACGTATGCTTATTACATATCTAGGACGTTTTATGTTTCGTAATATTTGTTTTATTAAATTCAATTCTAAAGAAAAATTTCCTGTAATAAAATGATTGAAAATTGAGGTCAAATGTGAAAAATATAGATAATTCAATGGGTTTGTACTCTCAATAACTTTAATCACTTTATTTTCCATCTTGCATGAATGTATGAGGAAAAAAATATGTGGAGGAAAAATCAGTATCAAGGTCATGAAATCTGTATTTTTTCTGTACTCTGTATCCTGTCTGTATCAACCTCTAAAAATCTGTATAATACAGAAAAATCTGTATATCTGGCATCTCTGATTTAGGTACACATTCTATTTATGCAGTCCCGGCTCATTACCTAAGTGGAGGTTTTAGTTTATTAGTACTATTGTATCCTATATGAAACTATTTTGAAATAATCGAGACCTTGTCGAATCCAATTCTAGCAGTGACTTTTCCGATAAAATGGAATTCCTCCGGATGTAACTAGATCTTCTAGAATGTCCCAGGTGAAACCGAGACAAGAGGAACTTCTACATGTTTATCCCAAAACATATCACGCGACAGCACTTTCTTCATGGTTTTCCTAAATAGAATTCTTGTAACTATTATAAGTGCCATTAGCCATTTTAGCCGCTTCTGGAACATGAGGAGTGTCCTGGAAGAACCTGTAGTAGAGCATATTTGCATTTCACTCCAAAACATATCGTGCGGAAGTTCTTTTTCAAGCATTTCTCGATAATAGGACCCATAGGATGTATAATCATGTAAAGAGTCATTGACGGGATTTCTTCAAGGAATTGGCATCCCTATCCTACCAATGCAATGTTTTCGTAGCCAACATAACTGTGGCTCAAGCGTAGGGCACAAGCTGACAACCTATCTTTCAACACAGCAGCGTAGTTTTAATGCGGGGTAAGAAATCAAGAAGACCATAACAGTGCCCTGGATTTCCCCGACGGAACCTGGAGACGACATTTGCATTGTCATTTTTTTTAATAGAATCAGAATTTCTGATCTTCTGAGTGGTTTGGTTGGTTTGGAATAACCCAATAGAAAGTTGGAATGGTTCGTACAATTCCAACGGAGTAAAAGTTTATAGTTGGATATCTAATAGTGTATGAAAACCGCACAATTTGAAGTCAAAGACTAAATTTCAGGGCAGTTTAGACCACCCTGAATATTCCAAAAGTATGTAATAATTAGACGTGTGCGCCGAATATTCGGCGTAAAATCGGCGTGCATCGGCGTGGGGCTTCTCAAACAATTTAGAACAAAGTAAACTACTTTCTAATGATTGGATTGCAACAAATGGACATCTAGGTATGTGCTGCTGCAGAAATTTTTTGGTTTTGATGATGGTAGCCTTTCTGAGAAGGGATACGCCGATCGGCGTGCGGTTTTCACGCCGCCGCCGCCGCCGTTTGCCACGCCGACACGCCGATGCTTCCTGGGTCGGCTTCAAACAACATAACCATAAACTTTTTTCACCAGTGCATGGCTATAACCCCCCTTTACCTATCCCCGTTTAAAAAATATAGTAGTCGAGTCAAGTACAAGACACTGAAGACGACCTTACAGTTGAGGTCGAAATACGTATCTGTCAAAGGATGCAAATTCTTAGTGGAATTCAAAGGAACCGTACTTAACCCGATTTTCTTTTATTTACAGATATTCCCCTAACAAGCCCAGGTTAATCATCATAGTATTTTTGATTCTTGTTGGCTTGGGGAGCCGCACGCCGATTCACGCCGATTTCTTATCGGCGCGGCGCGGCGCGGCGGCGCACACCTCTAGTAATAATATAAATCAGTCTTTCAGTACTTAGGTCCAGTAACCATAGTGAATTATGCAACTTTTATCTGTAGATCGGATATGACTACTACTAAAATAATATAGAACTGAAGATCTGCTCTTCGGAATAGTTTGATTGATCTTGTATATCCCAAACGATTTTTGGGAGGCTTCATATAATTCCAAGGAGGTCATAGATAACAGTTATATATCGTCGGTTTCCTGCAATAGGGGCACCACTCAAAATATGTGAATTTTCAGAATGAGCGTTTGGAAATTAGGAATCTTGGAGCACCTTCTACAAGTTCACTTATTTCTCTCATCATTTAACCAAAGTAATCTAATTTTGATTGTTGTATCATTGAAAGAGACTAAAGGACTATCTGTTTCATGAATTTTCGATGTCTATTTTTCAACGACTATTGAAAAAGTTGACTGATTTTGAGTTGTGCCCTTATTGCGGAAAATTGATGAAAATGAGAAAATCTCGCGTTTCTCAACGAATTTCGGAACGAGTCTTTGTGAGATGAAAGTTTACATAGTTTCTCATCATTTGCCTTCAAAATCTCAAAAATGACAAATTTTGAGTTGTCCCCTATTGCAGGAAACCGACGATATGTGATGCTATCGTTCAAAGCGAACATCACTTATGTAGTGCAATGGCTCTAGATATCAAGGACTAAACCCCAGTACATTTTTTGCGACGCTGAATATACCATATAATAGACCAATGTTTTTCATGCATTCATACGTGCTGATTTCAGAATCGTGCCCCCAAAAAATGTAAATGTTGAATAATAGCTGAAATTAATGTTTTGCTTTATTCAAAAATTTGAAGTTCACAAAAATTCAAATATACAGCGCTGTAGTGAATCAATTTTAAATCTTTTTGCTAGAATTTATAAAATACGGAATACAATATCTTGAGGTCATTTGAACACACTTTTTTCCGTCAGATTGATTAAATTTATGTTTTCAATTTGTGTTACATAGTACAATTTCGTTATTTTTTTGCGAAACTTTTAAACATTTTAGGAGAAATATTTTTTCTCATCGAGAAAAATACAATTAAAAAATTCTTTCTCAACAATTACATTTGAAATATAAACAAACGTGCGGTAGGCTGGTAATCTAGTATTTAAGCAAGGGCTGAAATATAACAAGCACTATGAGAAAGTCATCGAAAAACTGTATCCGAGTTAGAGAACCACTGCAGCGCTAG